>NC_141700.1:601787325-601812325 GCF_964263255.1 Lissotriton vulgaris
GGGTGCCCCATTGGATCTGGATTGGGGCGGAGGAATGCAGGGACGTTCCTCCGTTTGAGCGGAGGAGCATCACCCCACTTAAATGCCCTCCATAGCCTAAGAGATGAAAAATAAAATGGCAATTCATTACTATTTTATTTTTCATCATCCAATCCTGAGCAGAGTGTAAGGACAGGACGAGGCTTGCTGAGTGACAGCAGGGAGGAGTGGTGGGCAAAGGGCTGCTTGTGCACTATTTAAAGTGCCCATGTCTCTTTGTACGGCCGTCTTGTGACGGCCAGCCAGACATGCACACTTTAAACCTCTCAACCCAGCTGTTCTAGAAAGCTGAGTTAAAGAGCAAGTGCAGGCCTCCCGTGTGCTGTGAAGCACCGAGAAAGGCCACTCCCTCCAATGAGGGCGCTGCTCTCATGCTGGCAAACAGCATATGAGTAGTGCCAGGATTGGTAAAGGGAGTTTGCTGGTGCCCGCACTACAGTTGATGGAAGAAGAGGTCTGGAGCAGAGGACGTGTTTGTTAAGTTTTTTATTTTTTATTTAATTTGCACGCTCACCCGCCCCTAAAAAATAAATGAATAAATAAATACTCTGGATAGCATACCCATTGAGGTTCTGAAGGATGTAGACAAGGGCACTGATTCTCTTGTAGAGTAATTGGAAATGGCTGCCAACAGGCTAGCCCCCCCTTAGGTAAATTAAGCTAAAGAGGCTTTCCCCATCAGTCCCTTGGTATAATGATAGACTTAGAACTCTAAAGCAGTAGTGTTGCAGACAAGAGCACATCTGGAGGATAAATGGGAAGGAAAAAGAAAAAAACATATAAAGGAACCAAAATAGGAGATACAATTTAGCTCTGATGGGGATTAATCTGCATATTGTACCCAGAAAATTGAAAATGCTACCTCTGCCAAAGTGTTGTAGATGAGTCTAGGACTCTAGTAAATATTCCCGATTTCATGCCCTTATGTGGTTATATCAAATCATATCCTTATATAGGCATAAGAATCATACCCATATTAAGACATAGCCAATGCAGTCCAAATACGGCAAGGCTACTCCCATAGACTCCTAGAAAGCACAACGTGTTCTTAAACAAACCAAGCCTCCAGCAGCCCGGGAATTCCCCCTGCTTCTGTATTGGTTTGTCCTAGAACTCCTGGATTCCTGAAAAAACTGCGAGTTCTTAGTGACGTCTTATGTCCAACCTTACGTCAAACTCGGTACCTTCCAGGTATAAATATACCAGCATCGGCCTTAAGCAACACACGGTGGTTTGGAGCAGATCGGCTATCTATTTGCCCGACGCCCTGCTGATACGAGTGCCGAAGAAAGCCGACCCTCCCTCTGACGCACTGAGAGAGACGCAGTCTTTTCTCCTGCCGGGAAATCCAGCTCCAGTGTTTCCCTGTCACCCTTGCGGGTTGCTGGGAGATCGAGTCCTGAGAAAGATATACAAGACCTCCTTCATTCTATAACCAAGGTACAGAGCTGATTAGACCCTTAGAGAATTCTTGATTCAGATTCTTGGCAAAAACTATAACTCATCTACTCCTTCCCTGTACTAGGCTTAGGTTAGGTAACTCTGGAGATATACTCCTTATTCTGGGGGAGCAAAGTTGTCATGTTTATGCGGTTGTCAGAAACTAATACCTTCTTGTCTATCAAGGAAAGTTAGCATCTTCTTGTTTACTCGAGAACGTTTCTAGTGACCTCTGAGCTAGCTGGCATTTCATAATTAAGTCTAACATATTCAATAGAGACCTAGTCGACCTCAGTCCTACGTCTACACTGTTGTTTATGTTATTCCAATGCGCAGAGACTATTGGGAATATAGGAACTACACTACAAAAGAAACCTTTAGGATTGTCCAACAGATCTCCATTCCCTCTGGAGCTGGTGGACCCGAAGGTTCACAAAAATTCTGCAACCAGCTAGCTAACTTATTTCAATCGAAAATTGTTGACATCTAGGATGGTTTTGGGGTGCCTAAACTCTTAAAACCGCACTCACGGCAAAGCCTGGTTAGAGAGATGGATCTCGGCAGGACTGTAGAGACTAAAGACTAGGAGCTGAATTTATTCCGGGTATTCCCGTCCCTTAGCCCTAAGAAGGTGGAGCAACTTCTCCATATTACTAAATCCGTGTCACCCCTGGAACCCTGTTTGTCAGCAATTTTACACATGGTAGAATTTTGGCTCAACTTCTCTCTAATTTGATGAATAACGCTATTCTCTCTGGTCATTATCCCTGGCGATGGAAGGAGGCAGTGATCAGGCCCCTTCTAAAAAAACAATTTGGATAGCAAGGATTGTAAAAACTATTGCCCACTCTTGCCGCTGCCGTGTACAGCTAAAATCCCCGAGAAACATCTAAATGACGATTTGATGGAATCTGCAGAACAGCAGAGATGGCTGGATAACACTAAGTTTGGTTTCAGGAAACATCACGGAAACAAATCTGCATTAATCTCAGCCACAGATTGTATTAGACGATTAGTGGACGAAGGCAAAGCGCAGCACTGGTACTTCTTTTTTTTAAAAAGTATTTTTATTTGACTTTTCATTGCATAATCAAGAACAAGCATGTCATCATTTCTCAGCACATCCCATCCCGGAGCCCTCCCACCACCCTCCAACATCCTGGGACCCTTAACATACATATCCAACTCTAGCAGTACTACCTCTGTAATAATTCTGCAGCCAAATAGGAGAACGTAACAGCCAACAGCCCATTTCCCTTCCACCCTCAAATCCTCAGCTACTACAATCAGAGCAAAGACCTCCATCCAGCCCATGATACCGGCGCCATTTACCCCACACTCTACCAAACTTTTTGGGGCACCCTCTTGCCTTGTAAGTGACCCTCTCTGCAGCCATATACAGGTCCATTCCCCTACGCCACTCTTCCAGCTGTGGGCACTCTGGAGCCCCCCACTTCCTGGCCACATCCCTCTTGGCCACCACCAAGGCCAGTACCAGAAAGATTAGTTGTGGGCGACTCACATCTACTTCATTTGTCATGCCCAGGAGGACCAGCTGAGGGTCGGACTGGAGAACTACCTCCAATACCTCTCCCAATTCCCGGAGCACCTCGCCCCAGAAAGCCTGTATGTTCGGGCAGGACACGATGGTATGAAAGAAGTCCCCCCTCTCAAAGCCGCACCTCAGACAGCTGGGGTCCGATGCCCTCCCTATTCTATGTAATCTAGCTCTATCAAAGTATGTTCTATGGAGCACTTTGAACTGTATAAGCCGAAGGCGAGATTTAATTGCCACTTCCCGAGGGTGCATCAAAACCGTCCCCCAATCCACCTCATCCATGGTCCCTACCTCTCTCTCCCAGGTTTCCCTAAGCTTCTCTAGCCCGTTAGGCAAATTATTCATTATGGTCCTACAGGTGTGGGATACCGCCCTATGTGTGATCTGCTCCTGTAGCAAGCGTCCCTCCAACGGAACATATTCCGGGAGAGGCCCCGTCAGTGCCCTCTCTGCCCTCCAAGCATGTCGCAGCTGCATGTATCTAAAAGACTGTGTGTGGCTAAGTCCATAATCCTTTCTCAGTGTGGCAAATGACTGCAACTCCTCATCACATCTCCCAGTGTTGAGATACCTATTGCATCCCAGGCTGAAAACCCCTTCAACTTATGCAACTCCTTCAGCCAGGCACACTTCCAAAGGGGCGTTTGTCGCATCGGTTTACCGTCCCACCCTGTGGCCTTTGTCGCCCTAGCCCAAACCCCCAGGGTGACCCTCGTAGCCGGGAGCAGTATGTCCTTTCCCTTGCCACCATTTAAAAAGTGTATACAAGTGTGCTTATCCATCGTGTAGCGTTCTAGAGCATATGTAGGGTGAAGGGCCGTGGCATGTATCCATTCATTTATAGGTGTCAGGTGTTCAGCCCAGTAATATGCTTCTATGTTGGGTAGCGAAATACCCCCATCATACTGGTGCCGTTGTAGGGTAGAGATCGCCACCCAGGGCTGCTTCCCCAGCCACAGGAATGCGCGCAGTTCTGCCTGTATATCCCGAAAGATCTTTCTCCGGAGAGGGAAATATTCGTTCTGGAATGCGTATAAGAATCTCGGAAGCGAGATCATCTTAAACATGGCCGCTCGGCCTAGCAGCGTCAGTGGGTGTAGCTTCCACCTCGCCGCATCCTCCCTGAAATTAGTCAGTATTCTCTTAATATTTCTGTCGTAGGAGAGGGAGCTATCCTTAGTTACAAAGATCCCTAAATACGTAAAGCCCTCCCTAGTCGTCTGGAGTCTCTCCGGGAGGGCTGGCCAGCTACCCCTTTCCCTGGGGTCGTACAGAACTGACTTATGCCAGTTAATCTGGTATCCTGTCAGCGCTCCATATCTGGCCAGTTCCTCAAACAATGTCAGAATTGTGGTGTCCGGGTGCGTAACGTAGAGAAGGACGTCGTCCGCGTACTGGGATATTTTCTTGCTTGCCTCGCCTGTCTGGGCCACTCGAAATCCCATTATCAGCTCATTTTGGCGGATCGCACAGGCCATAACTTCTATAGTCAGAGCAAACAATAACGGGGATAGGGGGTACCCCTGTCTGGTGCCCCTTCGGACAGGGACGTCTGACGATAGCGCACCGTTAACCCTAAACCTCGCCCTTGGGTCCGTTTAGAGCAGGCTTACCCACTTCCTGAACTTAGGCCCAAACCCAAGTCTAAGCAAAACTCCTTCCAAGAAGGGCCAGTGGACAGCGTCGAACGCCTTTTCTGCATCAAGCGATAAAAAGAGATGGGGGTCTTCCCTGTCGTGAACCTCTAGTAACCAATTATGCGTCCGCCTAAGGTTGTACCGAGTCGCCCTGTCCGGAAGAAAGCCTGTCTGGTCCAGATGCCCTAATCCCGCGATGACTCCCCGAAGACGAAGAGCCAAAATCGTCGCGAGGAGCTTTACTTCTACGTTCAATAACAAAATAGGTCTATAGGACGCACAGTTTTCCGGCGGTTTACCCTCCTTATAAATGGGGACAATTGTGGCCTGTCGGAGATCCAACTGTAACTCTCCCTCCTCCGTTGCATCCTCGAACAAGCCTAGCAAGTGACGGGCCAGGAGGTCCGCTGTTTTAAAAAAAAATTCTGCCGGGAAGCCATTACGGCCCAGGGATTTTCCTACTCTAAGCCTAGACAAAGCTTCCCTGACCTCCTCCACCGTGATGTCGGCTTCCAGGTCACACTTAGCCGCATCCTCAAGGCCTGGGAGGTCTATGGAGGACATATACTGCAGGGCGTCGTCCGTCGTCCCTAGGTCTCTAACTTCATAGAAGGCACCATAGTAAGCTGCAAAAGTGTCCGCTATTTGATCGTCTGTGTGCACCCAGTTCCCTTGGCCGTCTTTCACTTTCTCCACCCACCCTGCGTCCCTCTCTTTCCTACTAAGCTAGGCCAACAACCTGCCAGGCTTATCTCCAACATCGTATAACCGATGCAGCGTCGCCATGGCCTGCGCTTTTGCCTCCCCAGTCACCAGATGTCTGTACTGGCGCTGCACGTCTAACAGTTGTCGGAGGATGCCCAGATCTCCCTCTGACTGGTGCCTTTGCTCCAGAGCTAGGATCTGTGCTTCCAGGGCACGTGCTTCTTCCTCCGCTTTCCTCCTCTCTCCCCCTACTCTATTTTGGGCCCTGTCTCGCAGCACCGCCTTAAGAGCTTTCCAGAGCATCACTCGGGAGGTAACCAAACCTTCATTTTCTGCGAAGTACACCTTCATGTCCGCCCTAAGGCCACGTAAAATGTCACCATTTTGTAGATCCCATGCCGCTAGACACCACGTACCATTGCTCTGCTTATCCCGACGCCTCGGGAATTCGGCCAGTAGGGGGGAGTGGTCCGATATGCCCCTCACCAGGTACTCCACCCTGTCAGTAGGCTGCAACATCCCTCTGGCCGTAAAAAGGTAGTCAAGGCGAGAGTAAACCTTATGGGCCCCCGAAAAGAACGAGTATGCCACAGCCGCCGGGTGTCGCCACTGCCAAACATCTATGAGGCCTAATGTAGCCATCGTCCTCTTCAGCAAAGTGCCCGCTGGAGGTCTATCTCTACCACCCGTCCTATCTCTTCCAGGGTCCATAACGTCGTTAAAGTCACCTCCCACAACCTGAACCGTGTCCGAGGTGTTAAGTAGGATATTAGTGATTGCTCTTAGTGTACCTGCCTGCAGTTTAGGTGGGGCGTAGACCGAGAGAAACGTGTATTCCCTCCTCCTCCAATTACCCCGTACTCCCACATATGTCCCCTGCGGGTCCACCCAAGTTCATGAAATGGCGGGTGTTTCCTGATCAGGATCGCTACCCCCCCTGGAACCTGAAGTGAAGCCTGCATGCACCAACACCCTATATTGTCCTTGAGCAAGGAAGTTACAAAGTTACACTTAGTGCCCTGCAGGTGTGTTTCTTGCAGTAGTATCACATCAACTTTAATTCTCTTAACATAGTTGTGCACTAACCCCCGCTTAATCTTGTTACTCATGCCATTGACGTTCCAAGTTAACACCTTAATCCCTCCTGGGGAGGGGTCCTCCCTCACTGAGTGTGCCATTACCCTATCCTGCATGACTGCGGGGATCATCCAAGAGGGGCCACGCGGTGGGCCCACAGGTTCGGAAGTGCCTGAGCGACTCGACATGCAATAAACCGTTCCCCCCAAAAAACCTCCCCAATCCCTATAATAACAACAAACAATTCCTACCCCCCATCCCCGATCCCACAACATGGAGCAACTACCTCTCAGTCCCACTCCCCCCACCCCACCTCCTCCCCCCCTCAGTCCCAACCCCACCATGTGGCCACAGGCAGGACTTTCCAGGAGGAGAGGGTCTGTCGACCACCCTAGGAACCCCTCTAGCAAGCCAACACCAGTGCAACCCTGGGGCCCCGAAATCCCGCCCTTAGCTCTTTGCCGTCACTAGCAACAATGCACTCCAGTAACAAAACCAAAGAGTCAAAACAGGAGAAAACAGGGGGGGGGGTATGCCAACTTGGCTGTCATCTGGCTATAAGCCTGCATCACCAATGTCCCGAAAGTCCCATCTTCACGAATGTGAGTCCTGGATATCGCCCTGGGAGGCCGTAGCTCCGCCGTCTGTCTCCTTCTCATTAATTGCTACAACCAGAGGATGCATAGACGGGTCACTCGTTTCCTCATCCCCAGAAGTGTGTCTACCAGTGTCCTCCTCTCCTTCGGATTGCTCATTCTGTGCCAGACAGCTGAATCTGGAGCCCGACCCGTCGCCCACCACTGGGGAGGACGAGTTCCTCCGTTTCTTCCGAGCTGAGTTGTTTGCTGGATAAGGAGTCGACGGTTGCCTCCTTGTGCCGCGGGACCCCCTGGCTCTCTGCGTTCGCAGCAGGCTCCACTGTGCCCTCTCCGTCTACTTGCCAGGCCCTGACTCCCGCCGGCCCTCCCGCTCCCCCCGGATCGGACGCTCCTCAAGCCATTGCCAGGCATCTTCCGGGTGTGTGAAGAAATGCGTCTTTCCTTGGAACATAACTTTCAAATTCGCTGGGAAGAAAAGCATGTACTGCAACTGCAGATCTCTTAGCTTTGCCTTCACCTGATCGAATGAGCGGCGTTGTTTCTGGACTTCCTGTCTGTAGTCTGGGAAGATCATGATAGACGTATTCTCCATTCGGATCTCTCCAAGTCTCCTGGACTCTCTCAGGATCGTGTCGCGATCCGCGAAATTCAAGAAACGGGCAATCACTGGTCTGGGTCGGGCCCCCTCCGGCTGTTTCACCAACAATGCTCGATGAGCTCTCTCTATAATAAAGCAGCTGGAGAAGCGCGCCATAGGGAAGGCCTTTTTGAGCCACGTATGTAGAAAGGCCTCCATGTTGTTTCCCTCGATTCCTTCCCTAAAGCCCACGAAGCGGACGTTGTTGCGGCGTGCCCTGTTTTCCGCATCGTCCACCTTCGACTGCAGGTGCTTGTGAGAGGCCTGGAGCTCCGCAACATCTTTCCTGAGGCCCTGTATAACATCCTCCGCGCCGCCAAGTCTGTTTTCCGTAGTGGTCACACTTTCTGTCAAATTACGGAAGTCCAGACGCAGAAGGGTTACCTCCGACCCCACCTCACCAATTTTAAATTCGAGGGCCGTTCGTGATGCCTGGATGTCATCCCTAGATGCCTGGATGGCCCCCATCAGCAGAGCCGTGTCCGAGCGGGAGGTTGAGTCTCAGTGTCCGTGGCAGGAGGCCCTGTGGCATACCTGTCCAATGTTCCTTGCCTAGGGGTCCTGGCCGCCACCTCCTTCTTCCCCATCCTGATCGCCTGAGGGCTATCGCCACGTTTGGCAACCCTTGCACTCCAGTTGTGTCAGACCCCAGCCACCAGGGTATTGGGCTCCGCCTGTGTCTCTGCTGTCTTGGGTGTAAGGACCAGGGGTTCAGCCCTCTCTGCACTCACCGATGGTTGCGCTGCACCCCCCCGGCGCTAGGTGTAGTGCACCAAGTTATCAAAACGTTGGACCGGGCACTTTGGGCGTGTCTCCAGGTCAGTCCGAGCATAGTATACCATAACTCACCGCCCTCTAAGCCACCAAACGGGCAACAAACTTCAGTCGGGCACCGCTGTTTTCTGCCTCAGCCAACGGTCCAGTCCCAGTTCCCCGCCAACATCCACGGGGGCCACAGTGCCTCCAGGAGCATCGCTGCACCCAGGCGAGGTCCTCAGGCCCAAGTCCTCCTTTCCTCCACTGCCTGTCCCAGAAATGCTGCAGTTCCTACCGCGGCTAAGGGCTTCCCCGGCTGCCGAGCTCCCAGCCACCGGGCAGTCGAGAGTCTCTGGGGACCACCTTCCGAGGCTCCGCACCTCGCGCCGAGTTGGCCTCTTCCACCGCAGCCCTTACAGGTGCTCTCTGCCCCTCAAGCCCTGCCTCTACTTGCCACCACGGGCCTCGTCCCCGCCTCACCAGGCCGCTGTCCTGCCCAGGGAGCTCCCCCTCCTCTCACCACAGGATCCGGACGCGATGCAGGGCTCCAGCCCCCTCCCCTCAGGCTGCCCCACTGACTCACTTCGGAACCGGGCAAATGCTGTGGCGTCTCTCGCGCTCCTCTCACGGAGCCTTGCAGACCTCTGCCTCTGTGCCCCACCTTCGCTCCCGAGCGCGGATCTCGCCTGGCAGCTCTCCTCCATTGGATGCCCCTTACTCCGTACCGCTGGAGGACCCAATCGCGGGCGGGGGTCTTCTTTCTGGCCACTCGGTTCGTCCACCGGGGAGACCCACCGGGGGTCTGTCTTCAGGGCACCAGTTTTGCCTCACTTGCGGCAGGGCGCCGCCATCTTGATCTCTGTCGCAGCCCGGATCGGGACAATAATCAGTCACCAGGACTTCAGCTAGGACACCGCACGCCTCCTTCTCCACTCCGTACGTGCCTCAGGTCGTCAGGCCGTGCTGGGAGTCAAGGAACGGAACCTTCGGGCACTGTTAAAGTGTCGGATCAGAGTCGGCTCGCCGGAGCTACTGGGAGACTCGACTTAGTCGGCCATGTTGTTGGCTACGCCCTCAGCACTGGTACTTTCTGACCTATCAACAGCATTCAATACCATCTCTCCCTTGATGCTGATTGATCGTCTTCAAGATATGGGTATCACTCAACAGGCCCTGGCTCTTCTGTCCTTCCTTAGGGATAATTCACAGAGGTTTCTGTTACAGACGTTCTATTCAGAGGTCTTTTCTCTGCAGTGTGGAGTACCACTGTGCTCATCATTAAGCCCCACTTTCTTTAACCTTTATGTGTCTGCACTTGCAGCCATCATTAGGGCTTTTAGGATGTGTGCAATATCATATGCTGACAGCACACAGCTCATTGTACCGGTTCCCAAGAACTCTGCTGCCACTGCAGATTATTTCTCCCAATGCATGTCGGCAGTTGCAGACAAGATGAGAGTGAATTTTCTGAAATTAAATGGCGATAAAACCGAGGTGTTGCTCTTTAGCCTGCGACCTTCAATGGTCGATGGAAGGGTGCATCTCTCACTCCCTATAATTCTTCTAGAACTGTTCGTCTCAAAATTGAGAGACTGCACTTATGATAAAAGGAAGGAACAAAGCAGTTTGAATAAATGTGAGGATACAATGAAGAAAAGAAGTAGATAATGTATATACACAACGACGAGAGGCACAGGACTGGGTTTCCCATCATGATGGATGATTATGGATATGCGAAATTTATGGACACACAAAGGAGAAATAATTGGATTTTACCCCTAAAATGAACTGCTTTTATTAAACATTTGAGTGTCTAATCGGCATGGGGTAGCATGGGGTCACATATGTAGTAGCGTTTAGAAATGTTACACTGATTAGAACATGGGATTCGGGACTTGGGGTTTGATTTAGGATCGCGTATTTAGAGAGATGAGTTACACTGCATCTTGGGGAGTGTAGTAGCACTGGTGTTAACTGAGATCATAGGAGAGGGTGAAAAGTAAGATGCCAGTTTGGAGTTTAGCTGTGGCTCAGAAAAGGGAAATATGCTGGTAATCGATCACCTGGCTGCAGTTAGTGAGGGCGGAGAAAGCATGAAAAAGGTTGATTTCAACGAGGGTTGCAGTTGGCCTTCTGACGGAACAAGCGCGCCTCGACATGCAGGGAAAGGGAAATATGACGTTTTAAACTTTTGTGAACCATGTGATAAGGAGTTGGAATCTCTGGGAACGTCAGTTCAATTATGGAATTAACTGCACGTCATGGTGAGGCGTTATTAATTTCAAATGTAAATTTTGTGTTAAAGAACACACTGTATCAGGTTAGGAATGAAAGGGGCTGGATTAACCCAGAGCTAAACGCATTTCTCAGAACTAAACGCATTTCTATTTAAGATGTAGGCATGGGTGTAACAGTGGGGATTGGTTGGGAACGTGCTGATGAAGTGGAAGGGATTGGCACATACACGTTGAAGCAAATGCGCTGGGAACAAGCTCGATTAATGTGAAGTGGTGTTTATTTACAATTGACCGTTGTGGAGAATAGTTGGACTTTATTGATTTAGAGTAAGAAAGTAATTTTTCATGTTGATTGAGATGGGTTAAATTCATGTGTTTATATATATTTTTTTTAGATACGACTGAGGAAGGGAATTGTTTTTCCCGAAATGCATTGGGTTGAGCAATAAAATCATGATATGTGGAAACTATTCGTGTTCCTGAGCCTTTTGTGAATATCAACGTCCAGCATTTGAAATGGATAAAATGATTTGAACAACAGTCAAGTTTGGAGGATGATTAAATAAATGGTGAAAATTAAGGATAAAAAAGGTGTGAATCTTTGTGTGGCGTTTAACTCATTGGATTCAAACAGTTCTTTGGCTGTGCATCTTTTGTTCGGTTCCCCTGTGATTTGGTGAAAGAAATCACATGCTCAAATGTCAGATAAGCTTGGCCAATCAGCATTGAGCAGGATATAACCACACACTGCGCAGTTAGAAAAAAATATATTTGCTCCGCTTCCATTCCGAGAACCGAAACCCACATAGGGGGTTTCCATGCTCATCATCTAATGCAAGGCCAACCTACATGCACTTCTGTTTCCGAGAGATTGCTACATCTACTGATGTTATCTTGTATGCCCTGTGTGAACATTGCTTACGTAAGTGATGCATTTGTAGCCTTTTTCTTTGTGGTTTGGGGGAATAAATAGCCCTGCTTTTGAGTTGCACTTCAAGCATTAGGCTTCATCTCCACTGAGGTTAACTGAGCTCTCCTATAGTAATTAATCAATCAATCAGGGAATTGTAAGTGCGCTACTCACCCGTAAGGGTCTCAAGGGGCTGGGGAGGGGGTTGAGTAGCTCCGTTCAGTCGAAGAGCCAGGACTTGAGCGTCCTCCTGAAGATGTTCAGAGAGGGGGCGCTTCTGTTGTCGATCGGGAGCTTGTTCAAGATCTTGGCCGTGATGTAGGCAAAAAGCTCTGCGGATGCGTGGGGTTTCAGCGAGTGCGGGGTCAGCGGATCTGAGGTTTCTCTTGGGTGCGTGGAAGAGAATTCTCTTGTTGAGGTATTGGGGTCCGGTGTTGTGGAGGCATTTGTAGGCGAGGGTGAGCAGCTTGAAGGTTACTCTCTTCTCGACGGGGAGCCAGTGGAGGTCTCGCAGGTGTTGGGTGATGTGTTACTGTCAAGGGACACTGAGGACGAGACTGGCAGCAGTGTTCTGAATGGTCTGCAGTTTGCAGAGCACAACTTATTGATTCCGGCGTAGAAGACGTTTCTGTGGTCTAGTCTGCTGAGTGCATGGGTGACATTTTTTCTTGGTTTGGGGGATCCATTTGAAAGTCTTACGGAGTATGCGGTGTGTGTTGAAGCAGGTGGAGGTGACGGCGTTGACTTGTCGGGTCATGGAGAGGGAGGAGTTGAGTACGATGCCGAGGTTCTGGGTATGGTCAGTGGGCATGGGTGGGCTGCCGAGGGCAGTGGGCCACCAGGTGGTGTCCAGGGCAGTCACGGAGGGTCCGAGGATGAGGACCTCTGTCTTCTCCGAGTTGAGCTTCAGGCAGCTTTTTCTCATCGAGGTTGCGACATCCTTCATTCCTTCCTGAAAGCTGAGCCTGGTGGTGATGGGGTCTTTGGTGAGGGAGAGGATGAGTTGGGTGTTGGCAGCATAGGAGACTATGTTGAGTTGGTGTTGTCTGACAATGACAGCGAGGGGGCCATATAGATGTTGAAGAGCGTGGGGTTGAGTGATGATCGCTGAGGCACTCCGCGGTTGATCTCTGTGGGTTCGGAGTGGTAGGGTGGCAGTCTGATTCTTTGTGTCCTGTTGGCAAGGAAGGAGCAGAGCCATTCAAGGCCAGTTTCCCGTATGCCGGCGCCAAAAAGTTCTGCCGGCGAATGCGTGGTGGGAGACGGTGTCGAAGGCAGCGGAGAGGTCGAGAAGGATCAGGGCCATGGTGTGGCCTTGGTCGAGGAGGCTGCCGGTGTCGTCTGTGGTGGCAGGTAGGGTGGTCTCGGTGCTGTGGTTGCTCTGATTAGTAGGGGTCGAGGATGGAGTTCTCTTCAATGAAATTCATTAGTTGGGCGTTGACGGTCTTTTCGGTGACTTTGGCTGTGAAGGGCAGGAGGGAGATGGATCCGTAGTTCTTGAGGTCCAAGTTGTCTGCCGAGGGTTTTTTGAGCAGAGGCTTGACTCGTTTCCAGTCGTCGGGGAAGGTGCCGGTTGTGAAGGTGTTGTTGAGGGTGAATCATAGTTCTGGTGCAATGGCTGGGGCGGCTTTGTGGAAGATGTGCGGAGGGCAGGGGTCCGTGGGTGCTCCTGAGTGGATGCCATTCATGGTCGATTCAGTGTCTTCGGAGATGGCTGGGGTTCAGACGGAGATGGGGAGTCGGCTGGTGGTGTTGGAGGGGATAGTGGTTTCGGAATCCGGAGTTCGCTCGCTAAAGTTGTCGTAGAGGGCCTTGATATTCCAGTGAAAATAGGAGCTTATGTTGTTGCAGAGGCCTTGGGAAGGGGTGATGTCTGAGGCATCACTGGGTGGTTTGGTGAATTCTTGTATGATGCTGAAGAGTTCTTTTGAGTAACTGATCTTCACTGCAGTATTGTAATAAACCCATATTGCTTTGTCAACTTGTTTTCTTGGTGTCTGGTCAACAGATTTTCCCTATAACAATATATATATATATATATATATATATATATATATATATATATATATATATATATATATATATATATATATATATTCGGTACCTTGTCGTCTCAACAGCCAGTAACACGGTAAAAAGACGAGGCAAACCCAGTATCTGGTGCGTGTTATTTATTTTTCAACCCAACACCACTCTGCCATGACGCGTTTCGGCCTGACGAGGCCTTGATCACATGACAACGTCACGGAGGCGGACTGACCAATTTAAAGTGCACAGTGCCATTGTTATGCATAGACATAGACAAAATACTGCATGCATGCTTTCCTTACGTTAAAATAACGCACATGGCAATTTCTACAGTCCCATATTCTCGCCATTAACTTTGCACACAAATAAAGTATACATGGTTATTACTCATTATCAATTGCAATTGAGAATAATAATAAAACACAATAAATAATTATCTAAAATGTTTTAAAATATAAATATTCCAATTCATTGCAAGGATAAAAGACTTGGCTTCCCTAAAACCATGGTAAAATGTGTATAAAATGCCAGGTCAGCTATGATAAAATATCAACATCTCTAACCAATTATAACACATATTTACAGGGAAGCTAAAACCAATTCTGTCACCGTACTAAAGAGTGACCGTGAGGTTCATTAAGCCCAAGTGGGCTAACCATAAATTTTGTGCAAAGCAACGCATGTCATATCAAATGCATGAATGTGTCTACTAGCAATGGTAAATAAATAAAATAAGAAACATATATATGTATAATAAATAATAGTGCTACCGGTGAGATAACAGAAAAAGTGATGTATAATATTAATTGTGCTCTAAGATTGGCTATGGAAGGCATAAATTTCATTATTCCATGAACCAATAAATTACAATGATAAATACAAGATTTTCTGATATGTTTCCAATTTCATAAGTAAGTGTAACAGTCTTCGCTGGCATTGAGACCATTAGGTATTTTAGTATCAAGCAGGATAATATGTCTTGTCTCAAGTTTACACAACTGAGCTTCACGGTCCCCACCCCTTCTCTGAGGTGGTACTGTGTCAATTACAAAGTATTTGAGCCCATTTGCATTCTTAGCATGACACTCCTCAAAATGCTGTGCCACAGTGTACGCTGAGTCAGCATTAGTTATGGCCCTGAGGTGTTGCAGAATCCATTTGTACACCTGAGGCCTGGTACTCCCCACATACCTTAGGCCACATGGACATTCCAGAATGTATACGGCATATTCGGTTCTGCAATTCAATTTGTGTCGAATTTTAACGGGGTCTGTACTGAAAGGGGTCATATATTCTTTCCTGCTTACACCATTTTTGCAGGCTTTGCAAGCAAAGCATTTCAAAAAGCCCCTACTGCTATCTAGCCAGGATGTATTAGTTCTAATTTCCGGGCTACTGGATACAAGACTGTCCTGCATTGATCTGGATTTTCTGTAGGTAATACTCGGAGTGCCCTTCACTAAATGGCCAACAACCGGATCACTAGTTACGAGTGACCAGTTGATTTTCACAATCCTGTGAATGGCCTTGTGTTGGGTACTGAAGCCAAAAATAATTTGTGTCTCATTGTCAGATACTGAAATTGGAACATTGTCCACTGTAGGGAATAGCAGTTGCTGTCTGTCTTTGGAGTTAGCTCTCTTAATTGCTTTATTCAGAGTATCAATGCTGTAGCCTCTGCTAAGGAACCTAGACTGACATTCCATTTGAGCCTTGTGGCATTCCGTGTCACTGCTACATATTCTCCTGATACGGAGCATCTCCCCGTAGGGTATGCTCCGTATCAGGTGTGCTGGATGTTGACTTGCAGCATGCAACACGGAATTTCCAGCCTTAGGTTTTCTAAAGAGCTTAGTCTCCAATCTACCATCGGCCACAAAGATCTCAACATCCAGGAAACTTCCTGGCACCGCGCTGATGCTGCTAGTAAACTTTAAGTTCAGGTTGTTTACATTAAGTTCTTCAATGAATTCAGCAACCTCGATGGTGGACCCGTCCCAAATAAAGAGGAGGTCGTCAATATATCTTAACCACCTCTTTATTTTGGTATTAATGATGGGACTGAAGTCAATAGCCAGGACCTGCTCCTCCCAGTAGCCCATGTGTAAGCAGACATAACTGGGGGAGAAGCAGGCCCCATGGCTACTCCCCTGGTTTGTTGAAACAGCTGGTTAGAAAACAGAAAAACATTGTTGTCCAAACATAAATTAATCATATCAATAATCATTTTTGAGTGTTCAATGCATGGCGTTGGTCTCTTATTCAGGTAATACTGGATTGCTCTTGTGCCATCCCTGTGAAAGATACTAGTATACAAGGATATATATATATATATATCTGTGTGTGTATATATATATATATATACATATATATATATATATATATATATATCTGTGTGTGTATATATATATATATATATATATATATATATATATATATATATATATATATATATATATATATATATATATATATATATATATATATATATATATATATATATATGTATATATATATTCTACCAGAAAAGCTCCAAGCTTTGAAGTAGCACTCCACGAAGGTAAAGTTTCACAGCCCTCCGGTGGGCCTCGGATCCACACCTCCATTGTTCATTCTGGATACCCTCGTGCTGTAAGGAGGCTGCAGTTCATTTAACCGGCGGTGAAAGAAATGGAAATGAATTGGCAGTGAAAACAATGGGTAATACATGTGGCCATACCTGAATGGAAGAATCAGGACTTCTACTCCCGGCATACCGCTTACTGGAAAGCGAGTGCCACGTGGGGATTGAAGGTGGAAGTCCACTCCATGGTTTACTCAAGCGCCGCCCTACGATTAAGGTGTTTGTGAACACCGGGAACGCGTCAGGGAAAGACATTTATCGGACGCACGTTCACTGTTCCTGAATAAAGGGTTTGTGAAACTTTACCTTCGTGGAGTGCTACTTCAAAGCTTGGAGCTTTTCTGGTAGAATTAAACACACGGCGCCTCCGGCCGTGGAAGTATGCACCGCTTCTGTTAACTGGACATAGTCTGTGGGGCCGGTTAAATGAACTGCAGCCTCCTTACAGCACGAGGGTATCCAGAATGAACAATGGAGGTGTGGATCCGAGGCCCACCGGAGGGCTGTGAAAGAAATGGAAATGAATTGGCAGTGAAAACAATGGGTAATACATGTGGCCATACCTGAATGGAAGAATCGGGACTTCTACTCCCGGCATACCGCTTACTGGAAAGCGAGTGCCACGTGGGGATTGAAGGTGGAAGTCCACTCCATGGTTTACTCAAGCGCCGCCCTATGATTAAGGTGTTTGTAAACACCGAAACGCGCCAGGGAAAGACATTTATCGGACGCACGTTCACTGTTCCTGAATAAAGGGTTTGTGAAACTTTACCTTCGTGGAGTGCTACTTCAAAGCTTGGAGCTTTTCGGAGCTTTTCTGGTAGAATATATATATATATATATATATATATATATATATATATATATATATATATATATATATATATATATGTATATATATGTATATATATATATATATATAAGGTTAATCAGAAAGAAGAAAAAGGACACTTGTAACATTTCTAAACCATTGGTTAGAAGAGTAGATGAAACACCCTCAAAAACTCAATGTTATTCGAAAAAGCGGTATATATTTTTCATCCGCCCCACATTGATGTTATGGCATTTATCATTGGATGTTCTAATACGTGCTCAATGCCAGCCTCATCCAGAGGCACCTCTGGTATAGAATGCAGTGTCCAGAGATTGAGGGTTACCCCCAAAAAAAGGTGTAAAGAAAAACAAAAATTCTTGGGAAGGAGAAATGTTAAAAAGAGAAAGTCACCCAAATGCTTCAATGTGAGGTGAAATTCTACTATCATAAAATATATACGGGTACTTCAAATAGATCGAGTTACTGGATCTATTAGTATCAAAATGAGCTTGTCGACATGTTTCAGCTCCTTTTGGCCCAGCCGGGTCTGTGGAGCTTTCGTCAGGACTAACATACATGAATATTTATACTCACACAACTTGTGTAGTACATTTAAGTGTCCGCTTTTTGGCACTTAGTTATGAAAAAGTGCTCTCAGTAATCTGTAATATAAAGAGAGAGACAAACAACAGTACACAAAATTCATTTGACTGTCTGATTAATTTCTTGGGGGAGAGGGGAAAGGAGGAAGGTTTGTATCATCCTTTCAATGACAGCGTTTTTTATCGCTAAGGTGCTGGTGAGAAGGGGATTAGTTTGGCAGTGGACTAAGATTAAAATATCAATCTAAATATGATGGAAAGAGTTACATCATTGTTTTAGATTTACAGAGACATGGCAGTGTTATAGGTCGGGTCTCACTCGTCGCGCGTCTGACCACGCTCTGATCGGCTGATGTGTTATATGCCGTTTTATTGAGGGTTTGTTGCTGGGTCTTTACTGGTATGTTTCAAAAAGGTGTTATAGCATACAGGTGAGGGTCTATGTAATAGGGTACACAGTGACTCTGAATGTCTCAATCAATTGTTATATTAGTCCCAATTTTATTCTAAAAGCCTATCGCAAGGAATACTCTATTTTAGAAAACTTATTCCCATTACTTTATTTTATTCTAGTTATTCTACTGGATGAATAACATGTTGCTGTTGTGCTTCTGTGATGAGGTACTGGTTCCCCGAGTTGCACGGGCCCACATTTCACTAGTACACACCCACATTAGAGAAATGTTTGCGGGGAGATGGTAGTGAGCGTCATTAAGGATTGTATTCGCTCCGGGCTAAGGTCTTATCTTAATCAATCCTACCTGTGCGCGAAGAGCGTGTTTCTTCATCAGGAGGATGCCGCTTATTGAGCGCAGAGCTGGAGAAAAGGAGGTAAATTATTAGGATCGCTGCTCCTGCGTCTTAACGGTTGTCTGGAATTGAAGTGGAGCCGCCATTACCCGCGTGGTATAGGATTCTGTGGCTTGTGCTGACTCTGCCCCTGGACGTCAGACCTGCGTGTTTGGCTCATATTTAAAGGGCCATGCGCGGTAATGGGAGGATGGTTTTTTATAAAAATAACTTTATGTTTCGCTTTTTAGGCTGTAGTGGTCAATGGAAATTCAAGACAGTGAACAAACTGGTTACATTGTCATATCAATTGGGTAAAGCTTACTGTTCTGTACTTTTGCTCGAGTATAGAGATAAATATTAGATTGATAGTGAAATTTAATTCTATTTTTAAATAGGCTATCTTATGGGACTTATGAACTCCGTTAAGCATATGTTACTGAGCAAATGTTACTATTTTGCGAATTGGTGCCATGGTACATTGTCATTGAGACCCTGTTGGTAGGTTTGAAGACGGTTCACCCACCTCTGTTCCTTTTCGTAAAGTATTTTCTCTGAATTCTGTGACTTATCTGTTAACATTTCTATCACAGTCCAGTGGAGATCATCACAAGAGTGGTTCGTTTCTACAAAGTGCGAACATAGTTTCGTGGTGTTCTTTTTTTAATCTAATGTTGCTTCTATGTTCCCCAATTCTTGTTTTGACTTTTCGGCAAGTCATCCCGATGTATTTTTTCTTACATGGACAGCTTACCATGTAGATGACGTGGGTAGAATTGCAATTCGTATGCTGTCTTTGGGTCCATAGTAGGGTCTCTGATAGTTGTAATGTTTTTGATGCTGTGGTTGTTTTGCATGCTACACATGTCCCACAAGGATAATGTCCTGTAATTGGTGTCATCGAGACATCTCTTATTTGTACCAGTGGTTTCTTTTTTGTAGGTCGAGTGTGTACCAATGCATCCTTCAGGTTTTTGGTTCGTCTATGGGTAAATCTTGGTTTTGGCCAATCAAATCTCCCTGTGTTCAGTATGTGCCAATTTTTATTTACCAATTTTTGGAATTCATAGGTGGATGGGCAGAAAGTTGTGACACAGGTAGTTAAATCTGGCACTTGTTCTTTTAAATGGATTTGCAGAAGACAGTCTCTCGGCTGGTTGTTCGCTCTTTTTCTGCATTTGGAAATGGTTCTCTGGGTGTAGTCTCGATCTTTTAGTTTTTCACTGAGTTCTTGGGCTTGCATTTTATAGTCATTATCTTTACTACAATTTCTTTTGAGCCGTAGAAATTGGCTCTATGGGAGATTGTCTCTCAGTGGCTTCGGGTGATAACTCTTATAGGATAATAGGCTATTCTTAGCCGTTGGCTTTGTGTAGGTTTTGGTTTGCAAGGTGTTGTTTTCAGTAAAAATTGTGAGGTCCAGAAAATCTAGTTGTGTGTTGTTAGCCGTGTAGGTGAATTTTAGCCAGGGATCACGTCTATTTAGCCAATCAATAAAGAGTTTTAGGTCCTGTTCGATATTCCAAATTAAAAGAATATCCTCAATGTATCTCTTCGAGTATAAAATACTGGAAGAGAAAGGGTTTGATTCGTTTAAGACATGTTGACTTTCAAAATGGCTTACGTACAGACCCGCCACTGAAGGCGCGAATGCACTGCCCATGGAAGTGCCATGGATTTGAAGGTACAGATCTCCATTAAATTCAAAGAAATTTTCTTTTAGTGCTAATTTGCAGCACTCAAGAACGAAGTGTCTAGGGGTATTGTACTGCCAGTCTTCCATGAAAAGAACGTCCTCTAACATCTGGATGGTCTCATCTTGAGGTAAGCTGGTATACAGTGATTCCACGTCAAGACCGACCAAGAGCATTGTGTCAGGGTCAAAGGTTTTGTCTGAGATCTGTATTAGCAGGTCCCGGGTATCCTTTAGATACGTTTGAGTTTTCTGGACCAGAGGCTTGAGGTACTCATCTGCAAATTTGGACAGGGGTTCTAAAATCGACCCAATGCCGGAAACTAGTGGTCGTCCCGGTGGAGGGGACTTATTTTTGTGGATTTTTGGAAGCAAATAAAAATAAGGAGTCTTAGGTTCTTTTGCTAGTAAGTAATCAGCTTCTTTCTTTGAAATCCACATGTTTGTCTCTGCTTCATAAAACATTATTGCTATGGTGTTTAGGAGTCTCTCTGTCGGGTCTGCAGTGATCTTTTCATAAAATTTGGAATGTGACAAGAAGGCGAGGCATTGTTGGTTTTAACCAGCCTTACTCAGGATTACTATGCCTCCCCCCTTGTCAGCTGGTTTGATTACTATTTCTTCATTTGATTGTAGAGCCTCTAATGCCAAGCGCTCTCTCTTACTTAAGTTTTGAAAGGTTTTTTTTCTTATTTCTTTCCATGTTGTCCACACCTTTCAAAAGTGCTTGTTCGAAAGTCTGTAGTTCTGGGGGGACAGTGCCTGTCGGAGGATTGAATGTTGATTTTCTTCTAAGGGAAGGGTCTCCTTCTTGTATTGGGGCAGAAGTATTTAAAAAAAAGCTTTCAATTTTAGTACTCTACAGAACTCAGCTAATTCACATTTGAGTTTGAAGGTATCGAGTGGTGGAGTATGTACGTATCCTAAACCTCTATTGAGGATCTTGATTCGGTTTTCAGAAAGTTCTGTATCTGAAAGATTAACTATCAGTGATTGCTCTTGCTGGTTGTGGGCTGGGCTGCTGACATTCTCCTTGTCAATATATTCCTCTGTTGATCTTGCCAAGTTAAGGACTTTTTTCTGCCTCGGGGTTGATTTTGGCCCCTGGATAAAAAAGGCTGCTCTTGTTGTTGTAAGTTTTGTTGTCCCGCCATTTGTTGAATTCCCATTTCAGGCAATTGTTGCATCCCTTGATTATATGGGTCCATCCACCCTCCATATTGTGGAATGAATGGTTGATAGTACGGTACATTAAAACCAGGGTAGTACGGTCGTTGCCATCTGTTGCCCCTCCAGGGGCGTTGGTACCGATAGTTATTGCGGCCTCTTTTCGGGGTATAGTCTTCTGAACTGCTGACGGAATTGTTAGAGGAGTTTTTCGCTGTCGATTCATTATCCGAACCTGGGTCTGGGAAGGCATAGTCTTCTTTTGTGTAAGGATGCATCCTTTCTTGGCTAAACTTTTTTAAGTCTTTTCCAATTTTTTGCAGTTTACTTTGCATTATGAATTCTTGTGTCTCTTCATCTCCTTTGTTATCTCTTCTAGCTTCTTTTTATATACAAGTGGGTTGATGCCCTTCTTTAGTTCGTTCTCGCAAGCTTGGATCTCAACTAATAAAGCTTCTGAGAGTCTCTTGGCTGTCTTGATGATTAGTATAAGGTAGTCTAGTGTGCATTTCCAGGAGATGGAAGACCAGTCTCTGCGAAACGCGAGATCATGTAAAAAATTCTAGGTGCATTGTTTACCCATAAGCCTCTACAGCTGCGGGATTTTCTTGAATCAAAGAGACAATCTGTTTCTGCGAATCATTTAAGCTTGGAGAGAAGGGATTATGGATGGTAATGTTGGACTGAGTTTTGATGCAAGCGACATTGATGAAATACTGGCAGCCCAACCACTTCTACAAAACACGGCTTTGACACAAGCCCTGGCCCAGACAGATGATTGGGACACATTAACCGAGAAAAAAAGAGATCAAATACGCACTGCTATTCATGGTATTATCATGACGGAATATCTAAGATCAAAGACAGCACCAAGAGGCTTATGGGTAAACAATGCACCTAGAATTTTTTTACATGATCTCGCGTTTTGCAGAGACTGGTCTTCCATCTCCTGGAAATGCACCATAGACTACCTTGTACTAATCATCAAGACAGCCAAGAGACTCTCAGAAGCTTTATTAGTAGAGATCCAAGCTTGCGAGAACGAACTAAAGAAGGGCATCAACCCACTCGTATATAAAAAGAAGCTAGAAGAGATAACAAAGGAGATGGAAGAGACACAAGAATTCATAATGCAAAGTAAACTGCAAAAACCTGGAAAAGACTTTTAAAAAGTTTAGCCAAGTGAGGATGCATCCTTACACAAAAGAAGACTATGCCTTCCCAGACCCAGGTTCGGATAATGAATCGACAGGAAAAAACTCCTCTAACAATTCCGTCAGCAGTTCAGAAGACTATGCCCCGAAAAGAGGCCGCAATAACTATCGGTACCAACGCCCCAGGAGGGGCAACAGATGGCAACGACCGTACTACCCTGGTTTTAATGTACCGTACTATCAACCATTCATTCCACAATATGGAGGGTGGATGGACCCACATAATCAAGGGATGCAACAGATGCCTCAAATGGGAAATCAACAAATGGCGGGACAACAAAACTTACAACAACAAGAGCAGCCTTTTTTATCCAGGGGCCAAAATCAACCCAGAGGCAGAAAAAAGTCCTTAACTTGGCAAGATCAACAGAGGAATATATTGACAAGGAGCATGTCAGCAGCCCAGCCCACAACCAGCAAGAGCAATCACTGATAGTTAATCTTTCAGACACAGAACTTTCTGAAGACCAAATCAAGATCCTCAATAGAGGTTTAGGATACGTACCTACTCCACCACTCGATACCTTCAAACTCAAATGTGAATTAGCTGAGTTCTGTAGAGTACTAAAATTGAAAGCTTTCTTTTCAAATACTTCTGCCCCAATACAAGAAGGAGACACTTGCCTTAGAAGAAAATCAACGTTTAATCCTCCGACAGGGACTGTCCCCCCAGAACTACAGACTTTCGAACAAGCACTTTTGAAAGGTGTGGACAACATGGAAAGAAATAAGAAAAATCCTTTCAAAACTTAAGTGAGAGAGAGCGCTTGGCATTAGAGGCTCTACAATCAAATGAAGAAATAGTAATCAAACCAGCTGACAAGGGGGAGGCATAGTAATCCTGAGTAAGGCTGGTTACAACCAACAATGCCTCGCCCTCTTGTCAGATTCCAAATTTCATGAAAAGATCACTGCAGACCCGACAGAGAGACTCCGAAACACCATAGCAATAATGGTTTATGAAGCAGAAACAAACATGTGGATTTCAAAGAAAGAAGCTGATTACTTACTAGCAAAAGAACCTAAGACTCCTTATTTTTATTCGCTTCCAAAAGTCCACAAAAATAAGTCCCCTCCACCGGGACGACCAATAGTTTCCGGCATTGGGTCGATTTTAGAACCCCTGTCCAAATTTGCAGATGAGTACCTCAAGCCTCTGGTCCAGAAAACTCAAACGTATCTAAAGGATACCCGGGACCTGCTAATACAGATCTCAGACAAAACCTTTGACCCTGACACAATGCTCTTGGTCGGTCTTGACGTGGAATCACTGTATACCAGCTTACCTCAAGATGAGACCATCCAGATGTTAGAGGACGTTCTTTTCATGGAAGACTGGCAGTACAATACCCCTAGACACTTGGTTCTTGAGTGCTGCAAATCAGCACTAAAAGAAAATTTCTTTGAATTTAATGGAGAGCTGTACCTTCAAATCCATGGCACTTCCATGGGCAGTGCATTTGCGCCTTCAGTGGCGGGTCTGTACGTAAGCCATTTTGAAAGTCAACATGTCTTAAACGAATCAAAACCCTTTCTCTTCCAGTATTTTATTATGGAAGAGATACATTGAGGATATTCTTTTAATTTGGAATATCGAACAGGACCTAAAACTCTTTATTGATTGGCTAAATAGACGTGATCCCTGGCTAAAATTCACCTACACGGCTAACAACACACAACTAGATTTTCTGGACCTCACAATTTTTACTGAAAACAACACCTTGCAAACCAAAACCTACACAAAGCCAATGACTAAGAATAGCCTATTATCCTATAAGAGTTATCACCCGAAGTCACTGAGAGACAATCTCCCATACAGCCAATTTCTACGGCTCAAAAGAAATTGTAGTAAAGATAATGACAATAAAATGCAAGCCCAAGATAGAGACTACACCCAGAGAACCATTTCTAAATGCAGAAAAAGAGCGAACAACCAGCCGAGAGACTGTCTTCTGCAAATCCATTTAAAAGAACAAGTGCCAGATTTAACTACCTGTGTCACAACTTTCTGCCCATCCACCTATGAAGTCCAAAAATTGGTAAATAAAAATTGGCACATACTGAACACAGGGAGATTTGATTGGCCAAAACCAAGATTTGCCAATAGACGAACCAAAAACATGAAGGATGCATTGGTACACACTCGACCTACAAAAAAGAAACCACTGGTACAAATAAGAGATGTCTCAATGACACCAATTACAGGACATTATCCTTGTGGGACATGTGTAGCATGCAAAACAACCACAGCATCAAAAACATTACAACTATCAGAGACCCTACTATGGACGCAAAGACAGCATACGAATTGCAATTCTAACCACGTCATCTACATGGTAAGCTGTCCATGTAAGAAAAAATACATCGGGATGACTTGCCGAAAAGTCAAAACAAGAATTGGGGAACATAGAAGCAACATTAGATTAAACAAAAACACCACGAAACTATGTTCACACTTTGTAGAATCGAACCACT